>NC_030433.2:15736398-15738898 GCF_001660625.3 Ictalurus punctatus
AAAGAATCTTTGGGGCATTGTGTACATTTTATTTGGGGCAAACTACCGCTTTAAAATGGAATACATGACAGAAATTACGGTTCTTTTCAGTGAGTCAGAACAATCAGTTCATCGCACTAATATGAGCCATTTCTTTCGACTCCTAGACAGGTCACTACCAGATTTTTTTTTCAAAGGTGGCCAAAATTTTTCATAGATTTTTGCCTATACAGTGCTTATATGGTTCAATGAATTACATTATATAATTGTAATTATAATTAATTTTATTATTTAATGCATTGTATTCTGAATTGCATTTGTAATAACTAATGTATGTAAAAACAGCTGCTCGATAATTAAACAGAGGAACAGCAAGCATTCCGATATGAAATGAAGGTGAGTCAAATTATTTAAATTACAGAAACGCTACATTAAATTTGCAGATATAAAGATATTTGTTTATTTATTTATTTATTACTAGTACATTGTCCTCAATACCGCCGTCTAGTACTACCTTTTACCAGGTACACTTCTGTGACACTTATTTACAATAATCAATGCAAAATAAAAAGGAACGTTTTCATTCGACTGACCCTCGTATTTGTCTTGTTCCTATTTATTTACTTATGTATTTATTTATTTCATTTCAATTTATTTTTATTTAAACCGATTCATCAGTATTCAGAATTGGCGTCCAAAGTTCATATAAAAGAGCCGGTTCAGAGAGTCGACTCGTTGCCGAACAACACATTTCCGTGCTGTAGTCTTTCAGGATTAGAGTCTGAAGCTGTTCTGTCAATATGAAGAATGAAGTTTATATGCTAAAACGAAAATTATAATTAAGCAAACTTTTTTTTTTTATTCGGCTTGACCAGTTTTTACGAGTTGTAAAGTTGTAAATCCTGCAGAGTTAAAAACAAAACAAAACAAAAAAAAAGTCCCCACTATCGTGTCTAAAAACAGATGCTCAGCATGTCACTCGAGCATTACCTCATCTTCTTGCTGGGGCTCCACGTCTTTGCAGTCCTTAATTGATATGTTTTATGGGAAATGTAGTTCTCAGACAGGCACAGCGCATATAGATTGTGCAGTAAAGCGGCAGTTGGTCGCCTCTATTTCCTACAATGCTGCGCTGAGAAAGCCCGCTGGTGGGTGGTGGCTTTTGCTTGTGAGGGGTTTGGTTAGATTTCTATAGCTACATATTTGTAAACTAGCTGTTAACTAGCTTTAAACTAGTTTGTAAAAATAACAATAAAACATTTATATGGTGCAACGACAAGCGGATTTTGCTAAGGAAAGGTGTTAATCTCAGAAATGGAGAGACAGTTGCATTTGAATTTGTTAGCTTCCAGACCCCCGACGGCAGGAGGGTTACAGTCGGGCTCAAAAATGAAAATGGGGTAAGTTAGTAGTTTAAGAAATGTAAATACACAAACATGAACGTTTATTAACGGAGCTAGTTAAGCTAACAATGTCGGCGTTTTTATCGTGGGCGTGTTTATCGTGTGTGTGTGTGTGTGTGTGTGTGTGTGCGTGCGCGCGCGGGCGCGCATTAGCTAGCCTTGTTAGCTGGCTTCTGTCCACCTCTTAAACACTAATGTCACGACTTTTAGTTCAATAGGCACAATGTGGACCTATAAAACGTCTGTCTGTCTTGCACGCTCAGTAAGTCTGTGTGCTATATCTAGAGTTGGGCTATATGACGACAATATCGATATAATGATTGTCAATACAATTTTCTGAGATATCACTCTCTTTTATAGCATTTTATAAAACACAATTACAATTAGGCCATAAACTGGTTGGAACCAGATTATTTGTTGTGTTGTACTGTGTTGAATCCTTGCAAATGTAATTTTTTTTTTTTTATAAAGTGTTATTTATTTTTGTAGACATTAAGAATGTACCATCAGACAGTTTTGCTGGGAGCAAACCTATATATTGCAATACATATCATGTACATAGAAATGTCTTCCAGGTGTCTTGATGTATTATGTTTGTTATATCAGCGATAAACAACAGCCAGTGAGAGTCAGAGGAAATTCATGAGCAGCAGATCCCTGAATCCAGTTCTGTCATCTACAGTGTTTTCCACAGGCAGAAGTGAACCTAGATTATGTCATCTTTAAGAAGGGCCCCAGACATTTATTTTGCCTGGGGCCCTTCTGAAAGATTTATGTTCTTATGTCTTCATGTTACCCAGAGATGTTGTTGTGACCCTTTACGTTCATGGAGGAATCGCAGTAGACACATGTTTCGAAAGACTTAATTTCTTTATTGAAAACAATCGTAAGAGCGTAGAAAAGCGAATGAGGAATGGGGCGATATGTACAATTGTTGAACAGGGTCTTAAAAACATTTCATCGTACCCTGTGAAATAAACATTTTAACAAAATATTTCTTAGGCTCCAACTGATATAATTATACAATGTTCATTTTAAAAGTAGTCAAAACACATCTAACAGAACATGGGGTGTCTTTTTTTTTTTTTTTTTTTACAGCTTCATGCTGTGTTTTGCAA